>NW_027191761.1:0-2584 GCF_011745625.1 Cladosporium halotolerans
AGGTAGCGATGGATGATCTTCGTGTTTCCAGTGGTACTGTAACCCTTATGATAAGTCGTCACTGTGCTGACCATACCGCCCTCGATGAAGACGTTTCGATGATGGCCGTTCACAGTGTTGATATGTCGTAGACTCAATATCTCGCTGCCACGCGCTGGTTGGCCTGCAGTCAGATGTATGAGCAGAAGTAGTCGCTCGAGAAATGCATCCACTAAGACGAGGTAGTCTTGACAGACTTTCTGGTTCCATGTGGGTTCTGTTACTATGCTTTCTGGGCGTATGAATTCTTCTTGAAGCCATGGACTCTCGAGTATCCTCTTGAGTAGCCACATCTCCCGGTCTGGCAGCGCACTTTGGAGGTTCTGAGGATGCCGTAGGAAGCTCCATCCCTTTTGGTTTTCGGTTGGGTCGTCGACGACACGATGGATCCAGAACCGAATGTCTAAGTCTTCGCGCGTCTCCTGAGGATGAAGCAGTAGAAGCTTCTCGAGCTGAGCCTGTGCCTTCTCTAGCTGATCGCGAACAAAGTCTCGCAGTGCACTCATGTCTAGGTGACGTACACCTTTGTAAGAGACTGAGAGACCATCATCTGACCAGGAAATGTACCCTAGACATGTCGTTGAATCGCGCACTTTCTTCCCATACACCCGTAGCTGACTAGCCCAGCTAAATGGCGACCGCACTCCGTTGATTAAGAATCGCATTCGCATTTCGTCAAGAAGGTCGGCAGGCTGTATGCTTTCCACGTCTCTTGCGCCTACTACAGCTTTCTGGATCACCAGCATCTGTGCTATCTTTATGAAGCCAGATAGAGTAGGTGTGAAGTGGTAAGCTTCCTTGAGGATCCCCTTTACAGGATCGATAGCAATTGCCGCTAGAAACCCAACAACGGCGCTCTCGAAGAGGTCGCCTTTCAAGTCGTGATCTAGCAAAGAGACACAAAGCTCGAGGCAGTCCGTGTCCAGAGCGTCGCACGATTGTTCCATAGCGGATGTAGTTTCTTCTCCGAATGTTTCATCGCATGAAGACAGTTGAGCTAACTCTTCGCCTTTAGCAACTATCTTGTACAGATTGGCTGTTTGTCTGCTTGTAAGCTGATGTCGTAGTAAGACCTTCTGGTCTGGCTGTGCCGTTCGATAAACAAAACAAAGAAGTGCCTTCCAGATCCTTGTGTAATGGCGCCATGTCGACTTTTGTAGCTTTACCAACAGCGGGCGATCAGTAGCACTCGGTCGCTGTAGAAAGCTGTTGATCCGGACTTGATCAAAGACGTTGATGCTGTCGTTGCAGACAGATTGGTATGCATCTTCGACCACACGCTCGAGGCTGTTGCATATAGAAAGCAGCACTGGCTCAGTAGCTGCATCTGGCTGTCTCACTAACGCAGCGACATCGAGCAGACAATGGCCGTGTAGGTATGAAAGCCATCGGGTCAGTTGCAACCAAGGAGAAGTCTCCTTTTCACTTGTTTCCTCGCTTGCTATGTTGCCTCGCTTTTCCTGGTCTTGCTCAATAGTAGCAAGGTCCTGTAACACCGAGGCAGCTATCGAGTCCGGATGCGCGACTTGCCGTCGAGGGTCACTATCCTCGGGTCGCCTCTCCGAAAGCACTGTGAAGTAGCTTGTGTGGCGTCCTGTGTGGAAAAAGCGCTGACAACGAACAGGCTTCCATGCATCCGCCTGCTTCTGGAGAAAAACATGAAGTGACGCCGCTGCCCTGGACCCGCCCCTTCTCCCAGTCGCGGTCCACTTGTGTACTGTTCGCCAATGCTTCTTCAGACTGTCCATCGAGCGGCAGACAAAGGTGCATTGCTCCGGGTCCAGTTCACATTGCTTCCCGTCCTGGAACAAGCGTAAGCCCTGTACGGGCTGATCGACAGCCTGTGGGATTTCGAAGTGTTCGTGCGAGTGAGAAACTCCCTGCCAGGCTTGCAGTTCCTCGCATATAAGTGCCCTCTCCGCTTTTGGCAGCCTGCTATGCTTTTCTCTGAGGTGGGTACGAGCGTTGTCTGGCCAAACACAATAGTGACAGATCTTGCATAGTACGACACGATACTTTGGTAAGCATGTGAAGTAGTCTGAAGCGCTAGACATCTCTCGGAAAGTCGTATCAGGACACTCGTCAGAACCGGTGGAAATGAATCGTGGAAGGCGAGATATAACAAAGATCTAAGGTGAAGACGCAGGAAACGTACATCCCTTGTACTCACTGTCTGCATCTTCTCTACGCGTAGATGGCGCGTACTTCGCGCATTGCTCACGCGCTCCTAATATATCTGTTACAGCCTTTATATGAAAGACTATAACTCAAGCAGGGCTGGAAATACATAGCGAGCGGGAACAGCGGACAGCGCCGGGCGGGAGGCCAGGGGAGGAGAGAACTTCAAAACATAGAGGCACGGTACAGAACGACATTGACGAAGAGACAGATAGCGGACGTGTTTCAAGAGAGATAGGCACATAGTGCATACAAAAGACGAGGAGGAGGACTGATAGAAGCGTTTGGTACGTGTTTCGGGCGGAGAGGCGCAGAAAGTGGAGTCGAGTCGTTTGAAGAGTCGAGTTGTTTGGTTATACTACTTAGG
>NW_027191762.1:0-2550 GCF_011745625.1 Cladosporium halotolerans
TTGAGAAGTGGCTGGATCGTGCGCTTTGCAATGCACGTGGAGATCAATCGTACGCCGTAGCTGCCATTGCCCTCGATCTTGGTGTCTCGTCGGCTCTCGATCGACATGCCTGTTGGCCTCCCGGAGGAATCGCTGGGAGAACAGAAGAGACTGTAGGTGGGTGTGAACGATCATCGAATGGTCTCTACATTACATACTCGTTGTCTAAGACTGACGTTCCCATGCAGGTGGCTTTCAGTTGCAGAAAACACAAGTCATGCTCAAAGCTGTTGCAGCTCTCCGGAATTACTCCCTAGATGGGTATTACATTTCCCCCGAGTGTAGTGAAGGCCACCTAAGGCTTTGGAAGGCGGAATTTGAGCGTCGCGGGTTGTGGCCAATGGAATGGGCAGTTCAGAATTACACCTTGAGCGGCCTTCTGGAGGTCCTGGAGAATCTCAGCACACCTTCGTCGATACACGAGTGTGGCTGCAGAGGTTTAACCCCGAGCTTCCTCAGAATCTTCGTGATGCCGTTTGCAAGACGCTCGACCAATTTTAGGCCGCTTGAACACATGTTGCTGGACCCTTAAGCAGCAGCAACTGGATTCGGTGTCTCGGCGGGGCATACTTCGTCCGCATACTTCGTCCGCATAGTGTAGGAACATCTTTTACCGACAGGTCTTGGTCGCAAGTTTAGAGCATACCACGTAAATACCCGGGAAGTCGTCGTTCAGGCGCGGGATGCAGCGGTTGCAGATGGGAACGGTAGCGCGAGGATCTCGCGCCACCATGGCGGCGAGCAGGTGAGTCGCAGGTTGAAAGGTGTTGGTGACGATAGGTGGTGATTTCGGCTGAGGCAGCGATGTAAATCATGTGTGTTGGGCGAAGGTCGAAGGTGACGAGCAAGAGCGCAGGTTGACAAAAGAGCTGCTTCCACTTAAATTACATGCTCCTCGCACTTCGAGCGCATGTGATACGCATGTTACGCTCACGGCAACCGCCGCATGCACCTGATTGGGCAAGTGGTGCAGGCGCGGTGCTTGGCGGCCATGTGCGTGTAACCTGCGGAGCGCAGGCGTGTCGCATGGATATCACAATATCAGCTGGTCTTGACATGGCCCGCGGTACAACTGGCTAACGCTGCGAAATCGGCATCCTCCCGCACGTCTACTGTAGCTCTCGTGATATCAGATAACGTTTCTGTACGGGACTTCAAGCTCGTTTACTGCTGCTTTCCAGCTCTGTCCCCAGGGACAAAACTTTCCTAAATTTATGTCCCCAAGAACAGAAGTTTTGCGCTGTCCACCGATCTGCCAGCGAGCCAGCTATCTCTTGCAGCGCCGAAAGCCCCTCTGGATGTCCGCGCTCCGAGGTCGAGATGTCGCCATTGTCCCAGGACTCGGCCGCGGCGGACTTGTAAAGCAAGGTGCTGACTTGGGGGTCTTGTTGTCTGGCAAGAACGTCCTTCCTTCTCCCGGTAGCTCCCGCGGATGATCTTTTCTGACCCAAGCACCTCCGACAGATCGACTCAATCAGAGCGATCAGACGGCAATCTAGGATGGTAACGTTTACGGGCGCTGCGGGTAACAAGCCGAGCGACCTCTTCCCCTCGTCGAAAGCGGCGCACAAGTCCCGCCGCACAGCTTCGTCAGACGATTTGTGCAGATGGAAGTGAAGGGCGGCTGGCGCGCCGCCAATGCAAGAAGAGGGTGAGTGCTGGACATCTAGATGCTGCCAGAGAGTGTAGGCATGATCGGTGAGCAGACCCGTCGGTCCATTGTCCATCAGGGAGAGCCTCGTGTCGGTGACTCGCCCAGACTTGACGAAGCAATGATCCACGGTGAGAAAGCTTCCTGAACACGGCCTTGGTAGAGAGACGGATTGCAGTGAATCGAACTCGGAAGCTCAAGGGTGGCGAATCCATGCGAGCGGGCAAAGTGGAAGGAACCGTCAAATGCGAGGCTTCGGCATGCCCTGGGGCAACAGCATGCCCTGGAGCATGATGGCCTTGCAAAAGTGACGGTCATACTGTATGGTCAACATGTGGAAGGGACCGTTTAAGGTTCCTGTTTGCCCTGAGGCAACAGGGCATGCCGAAGCCTCAGGGCATACCGAAGCCTCAGGGCATATCGAAGCCTCAGGGCATGCGGCCAGCCCTAAGAGCCTGTCAAGCCATTCACTCCTCCCTGTGGACGGGGAGATAGTCGACAGGGCTGTCGACAGGAGGGAACCCTCGACGGGGAAATACTGTCGACAGGAAGATGCCATCGACGGGGAGATACTGTCGACAGGAAGATGCCATCGACGGGGAGATGCCGTCGACGGGGAAATACTGTCGACAGGAAGATGCCATCCACGGGGAGATACTGTCGACAGGAAGATGCCGTCGACGGGGAGATACTGTCGACAGGAAGATGCCGTCGACGGGGAGATACTGTCGACAGGAAGATGCCGTCGACGGGGAGATACTGTCGACAGGAAGGAATCGTCGATGGGGAGGAACCGTCGACAGGAGGGAACCGTCGACGGGGAAATACTGTCGACAGGGAGGATGCCGTCGACGGGGTAA
>NW_027191763.1:0-2501 GCF_011745625.1 Cladosporium halotolerans
AAAGTCGATGTAAGCGGAAGTTCTGTAACCTTTTACGGTTAGCGCCGCCTTAGGGTTAGTAGGAGATCAGTGTTCTCCTCCGTTGCCTTTTGGCGAGGGACAAGACGGCCAGGCTCTAGCGTACACCCTTGGGGCCCTCCTGCGTTTGAAGTCCGCCAGCTCCGCTCCGATAACTCCGCTCCATCATCTCCGCTCCATCATCTCCGCTCCGACGCGTCTCCGCTCCAACGTCTCCGCTCCATGATTGCTGCTCCGTTATCTCCTCCCCTTTCAACCTGCGGCGTGGCTACAAACTAGATTCTCCGCAGCATGGTGTTAAAGTATTTATTTGGATCGCATTTCTACGACTTATCTTTCGTACGAAGCAGATAGCTCCAAACATGCATTTCACTACAGACAAAAGCAAGATTCTCGCTTCTTTCCAAGCGCGCATCGATGCTGGACAAGCGATCATTGGCGCTGGCGCGGGTGGGTTGCAAAAGCTGATGACTCTTCGACTGCAGAAGAAGGAAGGCTTACTCATGACGTCCACACCAGGTATCGGCCTATCAGCTAAATCGATTGAGGCTGGCGGCGGTGATTTGATCATAGTCTACAACAGCGGCCGATTTCGCATGGCGGGCCATGGCAGTCTTGCCGGTCTTATGCCGTACAGCAATGCAAACAACGTTGTTGTCGAGATGGCTCCGGAGATCTTGTCAGTCGTCAAGAATACGCCGGTCATTGCCGGTGTCTGCGGCACCGACCCTTTCATCTCGGATCCAACCAGGTTCTTCGAGAAGCTACAGAACCTGGGATTTGATGGCATTCAGAACTTTCCGACCGTAGGTCTTATCGATGGTCAGTTCCGTGCCAGCCTCGAAGAGACAGGTATGGGCTATGGCAAAGAGGTCGAGATGATTCGTCAAGCAGCACGCCTGGGCTTGTTGACGACGCCATACGTTTTCAACGCAGACGAATCGAGACAGATGACTGAGGCTGGGGCGGATATCATCGTTGCTCACATGGGCCTGACAACTTCCGGCACGATTGGGGCCAAATCGGCAAAGACACTGGACGATTGCGTTACGACTATCGCGGAGATTCGCGATGCTGCCACCACGATCAGGAAAGACATCATCATACTGTTTCATGGTGGACCCATTGTTAGCCCAGCTGATGCAGCTAGTATATTAAGGCGCGTTCCCGGCGTACACGGATTCTATGGCGCAAGTTCTATTGAACGATTACCGGTAGAGCGCGCTATCACAGATATTACTCAGGAATTTAAGCGAACCTATATAGGATGTAATTAAATGTATAGTATGTATTCGCACAACACTAAGCAGTGACCTTATTTATAGTCTAAATAAATCTGACTGGTAGGGTCACTTAGCGCCACGAACAAGAAAACGTCGTGTGGCTACGTCGCACACGCTCAGCCAGGTTTCCAGCGAAACCATGCTTTTTTGCCCTGATTTTTCGGTCAATTGGCATATAGGTGGCACGCTCCTGTATCGGCTTGCGGACGATCTATCGTTCTAGTCTCAGGATGAATGTAAAGCTGTCACGACATGGGAGCACATCCATAATTTTGCTCGAATAAAGTGCTCGTCTACCAATAAGACAGAAAACGGCTCGATCACGGTCTTCAACGACAAGACGGAGCAGCCATCTCCCTGTAGCGCACTCTCAAGAGGCTGCATCAGGTGGAGCATGATGTTCTTCGACCACGACAAGCTTCATTTCAAGATTGATCAAAGCATGGTCAATGAATATATCAGCGAGCTGAGGAAACAGCTGGCAGCCAAAGAAAGCGTATTCGATCGAGTCCAAGTCTCACGCAAATACCTTTTCCGATGCCCACTTCGGAAAAGCCGCGAATTGCTTCGGTTGCGAGCACGTCGAACAACATCCTTACCACGCATTAGAGGATCCAAGAGACGATTTTCGACGGCAAACCCATTGCACAGTACATCAAGTCAATATTGCAAACTCGCTTTGGGGTCATAAATCTAGCCGACGGCTTTCTCTACTCTCCAATCGAACTAGGTGGTCTCGAGCTCAGGATCCCTTTCATAGCACCTCTACAAATTCGAGACGACGTCGCAGAACTACCCTCCAAAGTCCTAGACGAGTTCGAAGAGTTCGAGAGGCAGAATCACGAAGGGCGAAAGGAATAATATTGAAAGGAGAAATGATCCAGAAGGCTGCGAAGATGTCGACGAGCCCAACTGGAAGCCTTCAGAAGGAGCGGACGAGTTTATGCCGTTCGAGGAGTATGCTAAGTACCATAAAGAATTCACCGCCCTCGAAAGAGAAGACGGTTTGCTAGCGGCCTGTAATGAGCTGATGGAAACGCCCGCCGAGAGTTGCATAGAAGCCAGTCCCTCACCCAGGGAGGCAATTTAGAATTTGGGTTAGCCAGTGCTGTTATTGGTTCGGTTGGTGCTGGTTCTGTGGTCAAACCGACACCAACCGGCAACTCGACATGTAAGAACCATTTGACCAGATGGTGAACC
>NW_027191764.1:0-2478 GCF_011745625.1 Cladosporium halotolerans
GGTATTCGACCAGGCAGACGATATATTCTTCTTCGTAAGCGCCTTCTCAAAGGCTGGCCAGAAAAGCGAGAAGAAGTCTCGTTTGCTGATGGCTGTGCGTCCTTCTGACTTCCTGACTGACTCGTCGAGCGCTTGGCTGTAATAACTCGCCAGAGGAGCAAAGACGCCCACATCCAGAGGCTGCAACCTATGCGTAGAGTGAGGCGGGTATACCGCAAGCAGGATCTTATGCTGCTCGCACCATTCGAGGAACTTCATATTGAGGTGTGAGCCGTGACCGTCAACAAATAATAGCCTGTAAGATCGCCTCGCTTTGGGAGCCGTCTCCTTCTCGAACAAGCCAGTCAACCAGCTGTAACCAAGCTCGTCGCTTGTCCATCCGTTAGGTGATGAGGCAAAGTGGCAGTCGTGTTCATCCGGCTCGAAATCGTCGAGCCACGTGTCTTGCAAGTTACCAGAAATCGCCTTGTAGATCAGGGCCGGCGATAACTTGGTGCCGTCTGCGCAGATCGTAGCTACTACCGTTATCCACTCTCTACTACCGTCTTGGCCGGCTCCTGTAAGAGTGCCTTGTTCGTAGAGGTCTCGTGTGAAGATCCTTCGCGTCTTTTGTAGCTTGCCGATGAGGAAGCCCTTCTCGTCCATGTTGTAGATATTGTCAGCACTGATATTGTATTCTTCTACTTTTTGGCCGATAACGGCGAAGTAGGCCTCGTAGTTACTTCTGGAATCAGCTTTGTGGCGTGCGAGGTCGATGGTGTTGAGATATCTAGCATCAAGCCTGTGCTTGTGTCTCGCAACGAAACGTGAGGACCAGTTCCTTGAAAGCTTTCTCCCACATAGCTCTTGGGCAATATTGGCGACGATCTTGGGTGTAGGTGGGAGGCAACGCTCGCAGAGATGATGTATATAGTTTATGAGCTCCTCTTCTTGCTTGTCGTTGAGCATCCTCCGGGATTCGGCGCCTTGAGCCAACGAGGAGGTCTTCGCGTGAAACCGTTTGCTGAGCGCCGATCTAGTGACACCATGCTTTCTCGCGGCATCAGATATATTTACAGACCTAGAAGACCTCAGATCTGAAAGCGCCGCTTCCATTGAGCTAGTAATTGTCGAATTGGGATGCGAAGACTCTCACCTGTACGCGGTGCATCCTACGAACCTGAAGCGCTCTCGAGCGTCTTCAGAGCCTAGAAGAGTCACGGTGGAGCTGAGTTGGGCGCGGTAGTCGCATCAAGGGGCGGCCTGGAGGGCGGCTGCAGCGAGCTGCCAACTCAGAACAGAGGACTACCACCAAAACGCTTTTAAAAACCATCCGACAACCGCTAATCTGTGTCGGAAGCAGATCCCCTGTACGTTGTACAGCGTACAGGCCGAAGAGCCCAGGCTTTGGCGGTTGAAAGGACACCTCTGGGGTGTTGCAGAGTTTTCACGACGCAGCCACGGTCGCAACACGCGATGCGGCCGACGCCGCTGAGAAACCATCGAAGCTCTTGTTAACCACACCACTCGAAGCTCCTGTTAACCGGATATTTCGAAGCTCTTGTTAACCGAAATTCCGAAGCTCTTGTTAATCGGATCTCTCCCCCTCCGAAAATTCGACCCGAAGCTCTCGTTAAGACCTTGTATGACTAGGCAGGGCGTTCGCCGTCAGGTACAAAGCCTTCCCGCCACTCCGCACCGAGCGTACACCGGGTCTAAGGACCGTCCGAATAGGCGCGAAGATGTTACCACGTACCACGCCGGGAGGTGGTAGGGCGCCTCGTACGACAGTTCATCCGAACTCGTAGAAGGACACGGGCATAGCAGGGCAGGACAGGAAGAGAGAGAAGAGTGAAGAACAGGCATAGCAGGAAGGAAGGACAGGCATAGCAGGAAGAGATGGACAGGCATAGCAGGGAGGGATGGACAGGCACAGCAGGTGGGAGAACAGACGGACATTTTGGTTAGTGGCTGGAAAAGCAAGAATACTGTCGTACGGCTGTAGACAGTGCTCGAGCAAGGCTGCAAGACACGGTCGGCCTTGATGAGAGGGGAGACCCGGCAAGGTATCGCGAAGGAAGGTCACTTCTGGGGCGAGGCACCTAATGGTAGCGACAGAGACACTATCTAGGTGGCCCGAGAGGACAGGATGCGCGTGTCGGTCAGATTGAGCGCCCAACTCGGCACGAGCGAGGGTGGGACAGGTCTGGCTTAAGGAGTAAACTGCGAGTAGGATATGGGGAAAGGTTTGGCCTGGCCTGGAACCCGAGTCAAAAAGTCCGGCGTCCTTGTGACTAATGGTGATGATGGGAAGTTATTGTGGTGGGTATGTACATGCCCTGTCGAAGCCACTATACATTTAATACACTGCACTATGTAGACAATGTATACTGTTCGCCGGCTGAACAGCCAGGCAAGGGCCATCACAGGGCTGTTGAGATCAACCCCTCGAGCCTTCCTTCGGGCTGAGTCCTGCTTACCCACCGCCCAAGACCTCCT
>NW_027191765.1:0-2470 GCF_011745625.1 Cladosporium halotolerans
AAGAGCAATTACACGAGTTTGGAGCCACATCCTCGGACAAGACGTTCTCCCACAGCAACTTGATGAATCGACTGTTCTGGCACTGCAGATGCTATGTCCGTCGTACTCGTCGCATGACTGCGACACCATAACTAAGCTATTCGCCGACAACAAGGTTTTTCCCTTCATTCGAGATGTTAGTCAACGGAACATGATCTGCAGACGGGTCATCAGTTGCAAGCGGATCCTGACGTTGGATACATTTTTCAGCGACTTCATCTACCTTCGAGCCTGTTTTGACGGCCTGAAGATACTTACGCCCTCTGACTGGAGGACCTGCAAATTGAGCTTTGAGCAAGTCTGTAGACAAAGCTGGGGATCGAAAGCGATAGGGAACGGCGATGCGTATTCGTCGACCAGCGATTCTAGGATGCCCAGCGGTAACTTTAGAGACTGCTACATCGACTTATGGCTCTTTGCCATGAGAGAATTTCCGTATCTCTCGGAAGGTAAAGCAAGTAGGCCTTTACAAGACGGCACACCAGCCGACGTCGAATGTTGGTATAAAGGCACTGTATCAGCGAAACAAGTCCAGCTGGCCTCGACAGCTTTTGCGCTCGGATTTGAGACCGACAAGATCAAGAGGACCAAAGCCGGTCATGCGACAAGCATAATCGAACCAGGACGAATATCGCAGGCGCCAGAGCTCAGTTGCCACGATCGCCCTTTGAAACGGAAAGCCAGAAGGAACAGGCCCTTGAGCTCGAATTATGCTAGGGACAAAGACTTCCTGCACAGACGGTATATCTTTGATACGTCAAGTTTTGAGCGGAAGTCTCAAGCAACGTCCTTCGCCATTGCAAAAGATTTGGTCCATTGTTGCTGGGGATCTGGTCTAGAACAACAGGAACGCGATCCAAAATCAAGCCATCAAACACAACGCCAGAAGAAGCGTCCGGGCAAAGCTCCGTTCAGGGCAGGCCAAAAAAACAGATGGAATCCTCACGGGCGACCGGAAACGCGAAAGCTAGACTCGCCAAGCTATAACAGCTTAGTTCCTCCTAATCCCTTCTCGACCGTGGATGGAGATATTGACGAGCCAAGTGAGGCAGCGTTGTTGCCGGAAAAAGCTGTGCAAGAAGAGGACTTCTCTATCAAGGCAGAACACGACTCACCGTCCAATGTTCTCAAAACTATTAGGGATTTAATGGACACGAAAGGGTCACCATCGGCATATTCTGCCGATGGAGTGGTCTCCGTCAAGGCAGAATCCGACACACGGTCCAATATCTCGGAAAGCATCAGGGACATAAGAAGCTTACCCTCGAGACATTCTGCGAATAAGATGGAAGAAAAGTTACCCTCTGGACGAACATCGACGAAAGACTTGTCTATGCACTCCCGTCCCGCCCCATCCGGTACAACTTCTCGATCGAGCTCCATGGGCTGGATGAGAGAAGGAGGAGATAGTGATTCCAGAGAAGTTGATGATGCTGCTAGAAGGTCTGACTTGATACATCCAGCGGTCGAGAGCAGCCTTTTGAATGATGCGAGAAGATCTCCTGTCCGCCAGATTGGTGAAGGCGCCGTTGTACGAAAGAGGAAAAGGTCGATTCAAGATGGCACGGCGCAAGTAGCAAACATGGCGGTCCGTGGTGTCGAAGACATAAGACGTGCCTCAGTTTGGCCACCGAACCCTCCGCGCACGCACTCTTCGCCGCAGAAACAGAGCAGAGTGCGGAAGCTTGACATCTTGCGAATGAGAAAAGAAAAAGAGAAAGCAAGAAAGAGAGAGACTAACAGGCAGGCGACAGCTTCAGTCTGAACGTCACAGAATTGGCGTAACGTTAGCATTTTGAGATTGTGCAATCGTTCTTCGTTTTGAGGTATTCTCGGACAACGGAAGGGCGATGGCAAAGTCCAAGGAGAGAGACAATGCCATTGGCTTTTTGTAAGTTTGCAATAGTATCCATGTTGTCGTGTGTATTCGATTGCGAAACGGTATATCTTACAGTCAATAAACTGATCGTACGGAGACACGGCCATCCCAATGTTGGGTTCAATTGCGCTCTTTGGGGGTGTAATAAAATGCAATGAGATTTCCTAGTAGATTGAGGAGACACGTGTTCGCAATTGGTTGTAACACTCAAGATATAAAGTATGATGTACATTGCTGACCGTTGGAACGCTCACCCATTTGGGGTTGCTTCCCGTCCGTGCGGGACACAATCTTCTCCAGATATCGATCCGTCTAACCAACCCAAAGCCGATTCAAGTGTTCTTATTATCAAGCGGCTGGAAATCGTGTTCGTAGAGCTCCAGGTCGTACGAGTCCTTTTCACATGCGACTGGCGATTCATCTTGAGGTCGGTATCCCAAGCTTGGTTTGGAACAGAGGTGTGCACAATCAATTTTTTACTTGATAACTTGATTGATTGATTGTTGACTAAGCAATCAATCAAGTTGCGCCTCATGACCAATCAATCAATTC
>NW_027191766.1:0-2448 GCF_011745625.1 Cladosporium halotolerans
CGGCCGCCATGTCATCCTTACTACGGACGTCGGGCGAGCTTTCAGCTGAGGTCCTCATCGTCACGTGCGAGCGATCCATCTGGTCACCTAATTTCTTCTTTAAAGGAGGGACGGGGCCGGGGTTGGGAGGTCTGACAAGGAGTTGATTGATCGCCACGTCGACCGCAGGCCCCTGCCATTCCCTTACCACCACGAACTAGTGACGCTGGGACGGAGGCCTTTGGGTGAACCCCGTCAGCAGCTTCGGGGTAATGCAGCAATCGCCGAGGACTTCCACACAGCGTCCTGTCCACGCGGGCGCGTGGAAAATTGTTTCTGCTCCGAGCTTGTCCATAGGGGCAATGCAAAGATGGTAGAAGAAATCCACGAACATCTCGGCTGCACCGTTGACCTTTTGACATGTGGCTCCAGGAAGCAAGGACAGCGCGCCCGCGGGCACCGATCAAAGCCCTCCAGGCGATGCAGACAGACGTGCGGACGGCAGTGCTACAGTAAAATCCGCACCGGAGAGCCATGTGCTATGATGGTGGGGCAAGGTCAAGCAGAATTCTTACGGAGGCTCTGCAGCCGCGAGGTCGGACGGCGTTATTGGCCACAATAGAGGGAGGCCTTGCAGTCGCAAAGGACCATCGCTCCTGGCTCTGAGCAGCCCTCGAAATCAGCGCATGCAACCTCGAATGTCGTCGCACATTAACTCTTTCGCGATCACGTCGATAGTCTGAGAGGTTCGTTAGCATTCAGTCCTTGACCGAGGTATTTTCAACCCCAGAAATGTCAAAAGGGGCAAGGGGTGAACACGCCGCGACAGCTGTCGATCTTCCTGCCTGCCTCGGGTCATTGGTGGTGTCTTGGACGGCTTTCACTGAGGAGCTTCACAGGCTGCTGTTTTGCATATGCGGGCAGGGCAGCAAGAGTGGTCCTGCTGACCCGGGGTTTGGACGTCTGTGGATCAACTGCCATAGCTGACAGCGTGATCCGCCGTTCGCTCGCGGGCAGCGTCCGTCCATCCCCACGGCGGTTTGGAAAGGTGAGGGAAAAGATGAAGCACCAGACTGGCGATTTCAATTTCGTTGCACGTCGACTCGATGTGCCATACGGTGCCGTGACAGGGCGTATTTTATGGTGTCGTGGCATGCTCGACGACGCTTTCGGTGCTGCTTTGCTCCTGCTCATGACTTGTTATCTTGTGTCATGCTGTACGGCACGGGGTATGCTTCTGTGCCGTGCTACGATGGTCTTGACTCGCCGTTCGTTTATGCGTACTCCAGACGACACGAATGCGCGAAAGTGAAATGCCGACCTTGATCTCAAGCTCTTTTTCTGCTTCAGCTCACGGCATTCCGCGGTAGTGCGCTGCGTAGGAAGCAGTGTCATCGCGCCGTGACGTAGAGGCAGACCGCTGACTGGTTTTTCTCGAGGTGGTTGGGTGATTGGGTGGAAGGGAGGAAGGGAAGATGGAAGGAAAGCCAAAGGCAGGAAGGAAGGAAGAAGAGTTTAAGAAAAGAAAGGCAGGAAGGAGCGAAGGAGCGAAGGATGGAAGGAGAGATAAAGAAAAGAAAGGCAGGAAGGAGGAGTAGTGAGCGACGGCAAGAGGAGGCCAAGACGGAAGCAAGAGAGGAAAAGGCTGGACTGGAAGGTAGGGAAGGAGGCAGGAAAGATGGAGGGAAGAAGGGAAACAGAAGGCAAGGGAGCAGTGTAGGAAAAGGACAAGTCAGAATGAGGAGGGAGAGGAAGAGAAGTGAAAAGAAAGAGAAATGAAAAGGAAGAGAAGAGTGCAGAAAGGAAGAAGGCAATGAAGGGAAGAGAAATAGAAGGAAGAAAATGGAAAGGGGGGCAAGCAAAGGGCTGCGAAGGGGCCAAGAAAGGTAGCTGACGCGAAACAAGAGGAGGAGGCAGATCAGCCGGCAGGGCAGACGCAGGGGGAAGGCTAGGAAAGAGATCGGAGTGGAAGGCAGGGAATGAGGCAGGAAACGAAGGAAAAGAGGAGGCAGAGGAGCAGTCAGAGTGGAAGGCGGGAGGAAAGGCATGGAAGCGGACGGAAAGAAAAGAAAGGAAAGGGAAGGGAAAAGGAAAAGTGCAGGGGGGCAAGAAAAGGGTAAGAAAGGGGCCAAGAAAGGGATAGGGCACGGAGGAAGAGGAGGCAAGGCAGGAGAAAAAGAAGCTGGCAACAAGAAGGCGCGAAAGACGACCGCGACAAAGCAGGAAAAGGGTAGGAAGGACGTCAGTTCGGAAGGCAGGAGGAAGGCGGGGGGACACATGATGGTCATGCTGGACTGTACTGTGCAGTACGATGTCATGTCAGAACCGCAAAAGACCGTACGCGTGCCACTGTCCGTTCAAGGATCCCGCCTGGACTCGCCAAGACTCATTCCGGTCAGCAAAGGCTGGTGATGACTCCGTCCGTGGCACAACCTCGAAACCTGGCCTCCAACACCATACCTCCATCCC
>NW_027191767.1:0-2425 GCF_011745625.1 Cladosporium halotolerans
AGCAGCATACGTGGTCAACTCCACTGGTACTCTGCCTGTAAAGCCTTCTGCGCACTTCTGGCATGTAGCTAAGATCAGAATTTCCATCACGCAAAAGCTTCCATCTTCGAAGTGTATCAACACATCTTCTTGATTTGTTCTGGCAGCGGTAAATGGTTCGCGATGGGCGACTGAGTCGCGAAAGCAGGCCAGAAGCGCCCCGGACGTTCTTGGGGCGGGCATAGTTACTAATTTAGTGCAACATGGCTTGGCGCTGTTTCAGGTGCAGCGCTTAAACAATGGAGCGGCGCCCCCAGCCACCCTGTGATGATCAAAGCAGGTAAGGGCAAAGAGTAGCACATTGTTCTGGCTTCTTGGAAGCTAATCAAAATGGTTTATGGCTTGCATGGACAGCGTTTCAGCTCCGTCGCTTAACGCCTGCGGCGGCGCAGGCAGAGGTGAGCAGCTTGTACAGTATATGAGCTACTGTATCCTTCTCACCTCTCATTCATTCTCTGTTCCCCCTCAAACACAGCGATCGAACTTCGCAGCCCAAAGATCAAAGCAGTCTGATCCATTCGACTATTACCGGCAATCCACTTCACGTGAGGATTCCATGAGCACAATTCTTATCGAGCTGATCTAAGAATAGAGACAGCATGTGCGGCTTCGAAACCTTCCACTATCTTGGATGCGGCCACGACAGACCAATGGCATGGAAGCATTGTCCAGCTTCTGGAACCACTGGCAGACATACCCATCTTGGATTCACAACCAACGTGGCAGGCAAATGCCCTGATTGCGGGAAGGCTCAGAAGAAATGATGTGGAAATGCATATTTAGGATTGACTAGCTGGCTAGCCAGTCTCAGAATTGTGAGTGTGGAAGTGCAAGCAGACCGGAGTCCACTCGCTAACACATCCACACAGCGGGTACTGTCTTGTGATGGACTGGTCGAATATGGCCTTTCATAAACGTAAATATTATGCTGGCTTGCTTTTACTTCTCTCGGCTACCACAATATGTATCATCCAACAAACCCTTTCTATCCACCGTCCCATCCTTTATAGAACTGTCTGCCGGCTTGAAGCTGGCCTCGCGAAAAAGGTCGTGAAGGCCCAGCAAGCTTGCTCCGCCTGCCCCGCGCGGCTAGTAAGGTCGACATGTCATAAAATGAGAAAAGCATCAAAAGCTTACAGTCGTTCCAAAGTCTCTTCGGGAGTCGCAGGACACCCTGTGTGAGAGATATCTGGCACAAGTTCATTGTGTAACGCCCATCTCTGTCCCGGGACACCCTGTGTGACGGGACACTTCTCTCAAGATTTGCTCTGTATCCTTTTTCCGCCTCGTGCTTAACTTGTAATCTAACATTATTCCTTGCGTTTCTCCGCACACAGACGAAGATTGAGATGCTTGCGATTCGCCACACGCAGGATGCCATCCTGACGCACTGGATACCGTATGCAGCTACTCCTTTTGATTCGACGGCCAGCTCACCGGCCGATGCAAGGTGACGCAGCGACGCTTTAGCATATCAACGCGCAGATGAACGGCGAATGAGGATCCGCCTAGGCGCATTACCCCACATCTGAAGATGCCCGTCATGCTCAAGATGCAGCTTTTGGTCCTCAAAGAACCGTCGCGCGGTGTCAATGCCTTCATGTGTTGCTTTTCAAGTTCACTGACTATGGCTCATGTCCTAAGCGCCGATTTCACGTACAGTGGCAGCTTGGAATGGCACCGCTATTCACCAAAGGTCGCAACATGCGAAGGGCAAATCATGTATGATGTCATGTGAGTTGCACACAGCCTTGCAGTCTCGGAGGCAAACGGCGGTTCTGCGACGATTTTCCCGAAATCTGCACGAGGGCATTCTTTCTTGCGTGTTCGCTTGATGTACTTCTTGCATAGCGCCAAAGAAGCACATATCAGCTTCGCTTGCGCGGTCAGAGCTCATCATAGGACGACGATCAAGTCACATGTGCGGGCAAGGACGCAACAGCTTCAACAAAAAGCGCAGACTGGAAGATATAAAGGACTAGCACCTTCGCGTCCGTTGCAGTATGGCTACCAATCGCAATATGAGTATTCTGGTATCGACATCGGGTGTCCATTGAGACTTTGAAATGGAGATTGTAACGCTAGTAATATCCTCCGGGGAGAGGTGTTGCTTACCCTGGGAAAGATGCATATCCTGGCAGGTAAGCAGGTATTCGGTCAAATGGGCTCGGAGACGATTGTTAAAAGCATTCACAAGGTCGTTGAACCATTGATTGCAGCCTACATACGAAATAAAGGACATCAGCAACAGTTCAAGGACGGAAAGTTCATGCTGACCAATTCCGCCGGCCTTACCATTTCCCCTTTGGTGTGGCCAGCAGGCGTTCTTCCTGGATCAGAGGCGGTTTTACGCATCACATCCGATCTCGATGACAATTTCAATGGG
>NW_027191768.1:0-2378 GCF_011745625.1 Cladosporium halotolerans
CAGATCGCCCGCGCGTTGACGATCATTGGTGTAATTGTTGGAGACCGCAAAGATGCTGTCGAGATGATGGAACTTGCCAAACGAGGCATCGTCAAGACATATTTCCGCACGGCCAAGACGCAAGACTTGACGGCTGTCTTTCGGGAAATAGAGGCTGGACGCATGACAGGAAGAGTCGTTCTCGACCTGAGAAATTAGCCATGCAATAAGCCATTGTGAAAGAGCATGTTGACACAGTAGCAACAGTCTTCTCTCCACCATGACATGTGGGACAAGGAGGTATGGAAATACCGCGCAAATTTCGTCTGCTATCAAGATAGATACTCCCGTTGGAAAGGCTCGACGGCAATACGAGTAAGTGTACTGATCTCTGGCAGATGACGAGACGAGTGAAACGACATGAAGCGATGGATAGACACTGTTTGCAACACAGACACGCCGTTGAACGATTTGATTCGGAGAAGATGGACTTGCTCTCACGTTTTGCGCACGGGTAACTTTAGTTGATTAGACTGATCAGATATCCAATCGGCTTTCCCTTTGTAGGCAAATTCTACTTTCCCTGGAGTTTCCATGCACTGGCTCGTGTCTGGAAGTATCACTTCCAAAAGTCGTCCATGTTTACTTGGGGAGCTGGTGCTCCCGGCATCTCTTGCTCTAATTTTTCGCAGCCTTTGATGACTTGCTCGCCCAAGATCCACGCATTCCCGCGTTCGAATGCATAATCTCCGTTGCATGCAATATCTGTTGCACCAAGGCCAATGATCTTATTGAAAACAAGCGGACCATCGTATCGGAAGTGTTCCGGATAGCAAACGATGCGTCGATCTCCGCGCCTGATGCAGAAAAGCGGTGCAACTCCTTTCGGCTGAGGGTACGTCCGATCATTGTTCGTGACCGAATATCGCAATTCTTGAAGATCGGTGAGCCGTGAGTTGTTGTGATTGGAAGATGTGCCTGCCGGAAGATTGGGCATCTGGATGCCATGTCCAAAAAGAGCTCCCTGACGTACAATGCATTCTTTTCCAACGTCGATATCTCCCCCCTGCATGATGACATGCTTGTAGCCGGGAGTCGAGGTTCGGAATGGCGAGTCCCATTTCATGGGCGCGCTTATGCCCGGTCCCTCCACTTCGATCACATCTTTCCCTGGTCTTCGAATGAATGTATAGCCGCCGTGGGCTGCAGCGAAGCACAGAGCTCGACCTTTCTGTACCACAAGTGTGCCACCTAACCACACATTGCCACTGTCGACACGAACATCTCTTGACTCGTATATCCCGTCTGTGACCGGTAGGTTCTTGGTTGCATCGCTTCCATCGAGGATTGTGAATCGAGCTGCTTCGCGATTGACGCGGTAGCCAGCATGAGTGATTGTGTACGATGTTTCATTCATGATGCTGAAGATTCTGGAAGATGAGCCGAACTCGTTGTGTAGTGAAAAGGAAAGGAATCAGGGGCCCAGTCTTGAGGTATTTATGATGGAAGAAGCGACCCCTAGAAGATAGGGCTCTGTGCAGGAAGCTCATGGAATGCAACCGACCTGTCCATCCGGAAGCATCCTTGCACAGCCGCAATCATCGACTTGGGGACGCTGATTAGGCTCATTTCGACCGTCCGCTCATCCCTGCGAATGATCTCAGCGCTGGCCATCCTGATCACCCACAGGTCGATCCGTACAGTCAGTCCCGACCCACCGGACGTCCCTACCTGACGCACACGCTACGAGTTGCCTTCATTTGAACCAGGTGCACTTCCACGGCCACGTATGCTATTTATCCACAACCCGTAGCATGCTTGTCTTGACGCGTTTGCGCATCTATAGAATCTAATAAAGGCATATTTCGGGCCTCATTTGACTACACCACGAAGTCTTGAACAGATAGCTTCGTTCAACCCGCAAGATTGGCTTTTCAGAACCTCTTGCCTTGAGCTTGCACTTCGAGCCGTGCGCCTTTCAAACAGGGTCATGCCATTTCACGGCTTCGAGCGTATGTCAGTGGGATGGCGGTAGCACAAAGAGCAGGGGCTTCTGCAGGGGTCTTTGAAGCATGGTTCGGTCTTTCGCAACGCGTGAAGCCAGGGTTCGGCCAGCCAGCACCCAGCCATTTGGGCTGATCCGGTCACACGGCTCTCTCAGCTCCGCCAACTGAAGATACCAGTGAGAACGATTACAACCCCTGCAACGCGCTTACGCCACGCTATGGCCGAGACTATCGCTGGTGCACATCGGTTGTTGAGGTATGGAGAGTAGATCAAGGCTTGTTTGAATGGTGCATCTCAGGGTGTTCATCAGACAGACAGACAAGATTTTCGGGAGTGTCTGGTCTGCTTACCTAAGGAGCGGTGGCTTGTCTGTCTGTCTGAGAAATGGCAAT